>NC_133618.1:589831054-589833554 GCF_048593235.1 Sminthopsis crassicaudata | reverse complement strand
ATAACTAGTTATACATATCTTACATATATGCAAGTATATATATTATATGTATATATATGTATATATACATATATTATATATGGAGCTAGAAAAATTCTTCTACAAGCAATATTTCATATTGGATAAACTATTAAGTTTGAAATTTTGAAGACATATGTTCAAACCGTACCTCTGATGCTTAGCAACTATATGGTACTGGAAAGCTCAAATTAAACCTCTACATGCCTCAGAAAACTCCCCAAGAATTATCTATTGAGTCATCTATAGATTGTTGATCTACAGTTGGTAGAGATAGTTCCCAGTCAGGCTGTTAGGTTAACAATTTCACTTTCCCAATGAAGAAAATGGAATCCAGAGACATGGAATGTTTTGCCCAGAGTCACAGAGCTCATGTGGGTTGCCTTTAAGGAGTATTTGAACCAGAATCTAGAGTCCTCAATGCCTTTTTCATCATATGCTGCTTCGGGATGTTTGTGTCAATAGCATCTTTGGTCAGAACCTTAGACGCCTTCTTGTTGATAAGTCACTAAGGAAGGTTTAGAAGCAAAATCTTTAAAGTAGTGCTGCCTCTGCAGGACACAGATGTCCCTGTTCTCCACTGTTCTCCAGACACAGTTGTTTGCCTTTTTCTGCCCCACCATACCCAGGTACTAAAGTCATAGTTCACATTATGCATTTGTGCATTTGAAGCTATGGGGCTATTAAGGAGAGGTGGGATGCACAGGACTCTAAAGAATGACATGTGTGAATCTGAAGCCAGTTGCTATTATAATAACTAACAACAAGATTAATAATTGGAGAGGATAGAATGGTCAGTTCTTGCCTGCAGTTCTGGGTAGCATATGGAAACCAAGTTCAGTTCTTCCAAAAAAAAAAAAGTGTTTCGGAATTGTGCTTAGAAACCATCTTGGGGAAGTTGATTTCTTGTTACTCCTCTCCCCCTCCCATTTTTTATTATGAAGCCTGATGCTGGCATGTTGTTATTAGCTTCTGTCTGAATAGTTGAAGCTGGACTGGGAGACGAAATATCAATAGCCCATCCATTTATGAGCGAGTCTGAGGCACAATCAAAGCATTAGGGAGCCTGCATCTTGCTTCTTACTTACCTGCAATCGTACTGTTCAGCTCAACAAAAGGAGAGTTGAAAGAGCTTTCCCCACTTCATGTCTTTTATGAAAGGAGCAATACCCGGCTGTGAAGAATCCCTGTTGGATTATTCTCTCTAACTTAGAAATTTATCCAATTTCCTCTGTTCTTTATCAGAGTGGAAGGCAAAAAGCGTTGCCAGTATAGACTGAAAGATCCCAATATAAAAAGCAAGCTACTGGCATGGGGCATAGAAACCCGCTCCTGAACCTGAGTTAAGGGAGACCTTAGATGTCTCTCTTAACCAGTTTGGTAGCAAAGTAGAATTTGCACAGGGACATTAACCACTAGACAGTAGATCAGAAAGAAGGCTTCTTTGTGGCTAACTGTGAGGAACGCTGTAAACCCTGAAATGAAAGGAAGCGAGCACGCTAGAAAGCCCTGATTTCAGGAGTGACATTTTTCATTATGGCAGGAGCTTCTATCTAAATTAAAGGGATGCCATCAGCTTCGTTTAGATCCAAAATTTAGATTTCCTTATAGGTTTCATTTTTTTCCTTTACAAAAACCTAATTTCCATAAAGATCATTTGCTGAGACACGTCTATAGTAGGTGATTCTGGGAATATCAAGACAGGAAGGACATAGGGGACTTAACTTATCTCCATTCTGGAGCAAGGGGCATGTGGCAGGAATAATAATATCCTGTACTTCTGGCGTGTCTTTCATCACATTTACTGTTTCCAAATGGCCCTGATTGTTTTTCCCAGGAGTACATAGAGACAACATTCTCCCATTTGAGAGAGCTGTAATCCTGCAGGTCCTGAGAAAAGACTAAGAAAAAAATCTGAGTTTCAGCCCAACATTCCAGGGGAAGTATGGGTAAACTGAGTCATGGACAAATTGAAGTGGCTTGCTTGGCCCAGTTAAGAAGAGGCAGAGTGGTAAAGAATAATTGATTTTGGAAACAGAAGGCTGAAATTCATACTCCCCTCCTTTTCTGCTAGAGTGACCTTGAACTTGAGCTTCAGTTTTCTCATCCACAAAATAAGGAGTTAACTTTGATCAAGGTTGGCAAATTGGGGCCCATGGGGCTTGTTTTTCCATAGTCTTGATTTGTGGAATTATAGTTGGAGGTACATAGATTGGTGATCCCTGGTCTAGATGGTCTGTGGAATTTTAGGTGGACATAATTCTCATTCTCTCAGGTGTCTTAACATCATTATTGGATTTTCCAAAGTCATTGCATTTTATATCAAGATGATACTTTCTGCCCCAAGAGCATTAAATAAAACAATATACTTTATCAATTAATCAGTCAATCAGTGAACATGCATTTCGTAAGTGCTTTAAAACACCATGTGAAGCCCTGGAGATAGAAAGATCAAATGAAACTGCATCTGCCCTCAAGTAGC